>NC_133336.1:131672004-131698272 GCF_042186555.1 Aquarana catesbeiana
TCTGACGGGTTTGCTAATCTGATAGAACACAGGTTCAACATTACATGCATATGCAGTCTGCCATGGAATGCCTATTCCTCCAGGCTGACACCTACCCATCAAGGCATTTTGATATTTGCATAACTCCTCCCAACAGCCAAACCACTGCTTGCATCAGGGATAAGGGCTGTGGAGAGTAGTACTTCCGTAGGGTGCTGGGATGTTTTCATCCCAGCACCCTACAGCACCCTGCCAGGCACTTTCACCAGCCATGATCTGCCAGAATATGGGCAGATTATACTTTAGCTTTTAAATAAAAATAAAGGATCCTATACTACATACAACATTCTAAACAAGTACCAAATCCAGATACATAGTGATGACTAGGTGTGGCTAGGTTATTGACAATTTTTCCTTTTTATGAGGTGCTCCCCTTTTAAGTGAAAAAACATATATCTTTTACAGACAGTTTTTATATATTTAATAAAGGTTATGTCTTAGACCGGTTGGCCATGGTGCGATCACGCACCCTCGTGTATAAAGAATATTTCCCGGTTGGGTCATAGAAATAAGGCATTGTACCTAGATTCGCACATATGCGATGTGGGAACCAGTACAATTCCAGCGCCGGTTCCTGCATCGCATCCCTCCCGCAAGCAGTTCACACTGCCCTCTGCGAACCGCTGTGGGTGTCAATACCATGTTAATGACCCCTCCAGATCGGTTCACAGATCGCATTGGGACCCCACGCTGTTTTTTTTTTTTTTTCACGAATATATATATATATATATAATATATATATATATTTTTTGTGTTTCAAAGAAACCATGAGAAATGTAAGAAATCCATATATTTTTATTTTTAGGTACGCTGTGTGAATGAGAACACATAACAAACATATAGCATATAGCTGTTTCTCTGTACTGTAAAAGTGGAGACATACTTTAAAACCAAGTACAAGCGGTAAAAGCTTTATTGGTGCGGCTCCCACTTTTTTTCCTAGAAAAAGAGGGAGCAGACCCTGAAATGCAATGCTGTTCTATTTGCAGGAGAGAGATGTAAAAACAAAAATAAGTGCAGCGCAAAATGTGTAAAATAATAAATACATGCAGAGTCCAATGGTAATGTAACAATATTATAAACTGAAGTCCATACAATCAAATCTGCAAACACAATTCTTCTGGGAGCATACTGATAAAGCTCTTTCCACCTGATGTATATGGAGAAGCAAATCAATATATGTGATTGCGCTTACCAGCTTCGGTGGACTCCTTAATTACAGGGGGTCAGAGACAGCATGAATGAACCCAAGGCGGAGCAGCTGGGCTGGTGGTCATCTGCTGGGGATACTCATCCAAAGAGCGGAAAATTCCGTCAGACAAAGGGAGATCCGTGTGTAAACTAGCAGGATGCTCGGCGGTGGTTTCACGAGGAGAAAATGAAAGTAAAAGGAATCTAAGAGCGATCCATCAATGAGTACTGCTAAACTTTATTAAAAGTCAATGCTAGGGTATGTAATAATAGTTACAAGGCGTTTCACAGTGCCAAGTGATAAAACAAAAGATCGAGCCGGCTAAGGCAGGAGACAGACTGTTCGCGTCCGAACAGCTGTCGGCAAGAGATGGCAGCGGGTGATGTCGGTACTGTAGCTCCACCCCGTACGCGGCGTTACGTCACTATGGACTTCGTCAGCGAGGGTGGAGTGCACCCGTCACCCGGAGAGATATAAATACTAGTTACAGAGGAGGTGGGAGTGTCTAGGGTGCGATCACAGACACATAGAGGTCTTTAAAAAAAATGGTCTCTAGTGATCTAGAGGATCTAAAAGTGAGAAAAGTGGGTGACCCTTCTTTCATCAAAAAAGGTATCAGCTTATTGGAAAAAAATAAAAATGTCATCATCCGACCAGCTGACAAGGGGGGGCGGGCTGGTAGTCATGAGTAAAATGTATTACCAGGGAGAAATGGATCGTTTGTTGTCAGACAGGAAAACTTACCAGGTCCTTAGTAAGGACCCAGTTCCCCAATTCAAAAATTAGTTGGAATCATTAGTCACCTCAGGAAAATCTAGCGGGGTGCTAACAAAAAGGAAGCATCATATCTGAACCCAAGCGCATGCAGAAGACCAATCATATATTTTCTACCTAAAATTCACAAGGATCTCCAGGCACCGCCGGGGAGACCCATTGTGAATGGAATAGACTCGGTCTCTGCATGCTTGGGTCAATATATTGATTATTTTTTTAAACCTTTGGTCACTACAACCACTGCTTTTTTGAAGGACACAAAGCATATTATCAATATTGTGGAAAGTTTACCTTTTAATGAAAACCGCTTATTAGTCACAGCCGATGTAGGTTCACTGTATACTATCATTGGACACTCTGATGCCATTTGCTCTGTGCATTGGGCCTTGGAGAAATCCACCTTATCCCCACAACTCAGACAGTTTATTTTGAAAGCATTGGAATTTTGCCTAGCCAGGAACTACTTCTGGTATGGAGGCAAATTCTTCTTGCAAGTTCTCGGTGTTGCCATGGGCGCTCGGTTCGCACCGAGCGTCGCTAATTTATTCATGGCACGTTGGAAGAGACCTGTGTCTTTGGTAGCAGACCACCACAGTTGGTCTGCTACCAAAGATATATAGATGACCTGTTCATGATCTGGGAAGGAGACTTAATCAGCCTCCAGTTATTCATGTCCAGGTTGAATGGCAATTCCAAAAATATCCATCTCTCTTGGAATCTGATGCTACTAGTATAGCGTTTCTTGATCTGGAGATTTTCAAGCATGAAGGTGCATACCGGACACGTAATTACTGTAAGCCCACTGATAGGAATGGTTACATTCCTTTGGACAGTTGCCATCATAACACATGGCTAATGAACATTCCTAGGGGACAGTTCATCCGCTTACGCCGTAATTGTTTCCTGGACAGTGATTATTTTTTGCAAGCCAAAATTATGGCCGAAAAATTTGTGCAGAAGGGCTACACAGAAACACAGATTAATGATGAATTAATGAGAGTTGGATACTTGGATAGATCCTCTCTAGTAGCAGTATCCAATAGGAATAACAATATGTCCCAGGATGGTTCTCAATATAGGATAATCCTGGACTACAATATCCAATATAAAAAAAATAGAAAAAATAATTTTAAAACATTGGGACATTCTTAAAAAAGACAATGTCATAGGCCCCACTCTTCCAGCACGTTTTATTTACAGACGCCCACCCACCTTACGAGACTTGCTAGCCCCTGGTGTTGTGGACCCTCCTGTTATTAAAGAAAACCGGATTTTTAATTTTATGTCTGGTTTCTATGCGTGCGGAAAATGTCCAGCATGCAGGCAATGCAAATTTAACCACAAAAAAGTTTTTTCTGCTAATGTCACTGGCAAAACATACCAAATAAAGAATTTAATCACATGCGATACTGTAGGTGTGGTGTACATGCTCCAGTGTGAATGCGGCCTCCAGTATGTTGGCCGGACCTCGAGACCCATGGGGGTCCGCATTTCAGAGCATGTAAATAATATCAAGCGTGGTCTTAAATCCCACTCTGTATCTAAACATTTTAGACTATTCCACAATAGAGACCCAAGAAAACTGTTTTTCTGGGGTATAGAGAAAGTTACTAAACATTGGCGTGGGGGGAATTTTATCAGACAGCTCAGTCAGAGAGAATCTTTCTGGATACATGAAACCAGAGTGGCAGTCCCTAGAGGACTGAACGTTGAGTTCGATCCTAACTGCTTTATTTCAAACAAATGATGAAATAGACTCTGTGTTTAAAATTATCATGTATCTGAGTTGTGTATCCATTTACTCTGAGCATTGATATCTGCATATTTTTATACGTTTGATTTTTATAGATGTGACATAATTTTTAAGCATGACCATTGTGAGAGATGGCCGCGGGTGTCTGGTCTAATTTTTACACTACTTTTTAGAGATTTTTATATGTGTCATATATTCTTATTACTTTGCAATGTTTTGCATGTCATTTTTTGGCACTTTTTATATATATCTTTATTGAGGAATATTCCTTTATTGTTTATTGATCCTCATGGTTTATCTCTATGCCTTGATTGAGCCGTTTTTTTTTCCCCTTAATGGCTCTCATGTAATCATCAGCAGGATTTTGGATTGATGTCCCCATATAGTTTTGGAAGGGTTTTCCCCGGTTGGAACACTCATTTCCGCACCCTAGACACTCCCACCTCCTCTGTAACTAGTATTTATATCTCTCCGGGTGATGGGTGCACTCCACCCTCGCTGACGAAGTCCATAGTGACGTAACGCCGCGTACGGGGGCGGAGCTACAGTACCGACGTCACCTGCTGCCATCTCTTGCCGACAGCTGTTCGGACGCGAACAGTCTGTCTCCTGCCTTAGCCGGCTCGATCTTTTGTTTTATCACTTGGCACTGTGAAACGCCTTGTAACTATTATTACATACCCCAGCACTGACTTTTAATAAAGTTTAGAAGTACTCATTGATGGATCGCTCTTAGATTCCTTTTACTTTCATTTTCTCCTTGTGAAACCACCGCTGAGCATCCTGCTAGTTTACACACGGATCTCCCTTTGTCTGACGGAATTTTCCGCTCTTTGGATGAGTATCCCCAGCAGATGACCACCAGCCCAACTGCTCCTCCTTGGGTTCATTCATGCTGTCTCTGACCCCCTGTAATTAAGGGGTCCACCGAAGCTGGTAAGCGCAATCACATATATTGATTTGCTTCTCCTTATACATCGGGTGGAAAGAGCTTTATCAGTATGCTCCCAGAAGTATTGTGTTTGCAGATTTGATTGTATGGACTTCAGTTTATAATATTGTTCCATTACCATTGGACTCTGCATGTATTTATTATTTTACACATTTTGCGCTGCACTTATTTTTGTTTTTAGATTGATTTCTGAGGTTGGTGTTACCTTTAGTGTTCAGCTTGCATATTATTTAGGTTTTTAAGTTTGCGCTGATTGCCCTTTGTTTATATTGTCTATTTTTCACCAATCTATCAGTAGAGAGATGTACTTGCTCAGAGTGTACTTGCTTGCTAACAAGACCCTATGTAATAGCATGGGCAGGTGACAGGTTCTCTTTATAGAAACATCAGGGGTCTATTAGACTCCTAATGTTTCCCTGCCCTCCACTGCAGAAAATTAAGCATAGATCATGCTCGATTAGCTGTTTCCTGGCAAAGGAAGCCAGGGAATGACAGCTCTGAACCAGAAGTGATGGTATGCTCATCATTTCCCAGTTTTAGTCACAGAGGAGATTGCTACTCGCCCAGTTCACAGTGGTCCCGGACTCTTTGAAGGAACTGGAAATCCCCAAAACCACAGCAGGGTGGGGTCGCCTCACCCAAACACTGTAAAAGGGATTGGATCACTTTTACTGAAAAGGCCTTTGTTTAGGTCTCTTCCACTTGCTCATGCTGCTGCTGGCTCCCCGGTCCCTGTGCCACTCCTGGATTCTTTGCAATAGCTCTAGTCATTGGACTGCCAGGGAGATCTCTGTGCTGCTGTGGGTGGAGATAGGACACTGGTGCCACTGGCTTCAACACCCAGCTTCGACTCTCAAGACACCACAAGAGTAAGCACCTACCACCAACTCTGACCTCACAGGGGTAGGGAGGAGGGGAGGGGTTTCATTTCAGGGGCACATGGCCAACATAAAACACTGACACTAATAATAGTACCAGAATGAATAGAACAACTAAACAATGTTGAACATCTCCAAGATGATGGAACTTGCTTTGTAAAAACAAAAAAAAAACAAGGAATTCATTATACCCTACTGGTGTTATAGAGCAGTGAGGTCATGCTCCACCCTGCTGGACTGCTGCTTTAGTACTGTGTTTTACTTTGGGTTATCCTTTGTTGCTGTTCAAGCTGTAAAAGGCCACAGCCCAGTTGACAAGCACTTCCCTAAAACTAAGTAACAATAAAAAATTGGGGGGAAATGGAGAACTATGGAAATATAACTTAGGATTTGTCCATTGTGCTGAAGTCTCTTCTGTTAGGTGAAACCCTCCTCCCTCAGATCTCATATTTACACTAAAATGCAATAAAAAAAATGTTGCTCTAAGAGCTATGGGCGGAAATGGCAGTTTGACGCTGCTTCCGCCCTGCAATGGTATGGAGACGGAGGGGGGCCATCTTCCCCTCACTCATCTCCAAGCCAAGCCACGAATCCGCCGCAGAGACCACTTTTATCGGAAACCAGACCGATCACTGTAGAAGAGGATACCGGGGTTATGGCAGCTAGCTGCTGCCAAAACAAAGATATCCCTCTTCAAAGTGTTGAAGTATATCGGCGTGAGCCGGTCTGGAAGTTGTTAACCCCCTTCCTGACCAGAGCACTTTTTACAATTTGGCACTGTGTCGCTTTAACTGCTAATTGCGCGGTCATGCAATGCTGTACCCAAACGAAATTTGCGTCCTTTTCTTCCCACAAATAGAGCTTTCTTTTGATGGTATTTGATCACCTCTGCGGTTTTTATTTTTTGCGCTATAAACGGAAAAAGACCGAAAATTTTGAAAAAAAAATGATATTTTCTACTTTTTGTTATAAAAAAATCAATTAAACTCAATTTTAGTCATACATTTAGGCCAAAATGTATTCGGCCACATGTCTTTGGTAAAAAAAATGTCAATAAGCATATATTTATTGGTTTGCGCAAAAGTTATAGGGTCTATAAACTAGGGAACATTTTCTAGAATTTACACAGCTTTTAGTTTATGACTGCCTATGTCATTTCTTGAGGTGCTAAAATGGCAGGGCAGTACAAACCCCCCCCCCCCCCCCCAAATGACCCCATTTTGGAAAGTAGACACCCCAAGGAAATTGCTGAGAAGCATGTTGAGCCCATTGAATATTAATTTTTTTTGTCCCAAGTGATTGAATAATGACAAAAAAAAAAAAAAAATGTACAAAAAGTTGTCACTAAATGATATATTGCTCACACAGGCCATGGGCATATGTGGAATTGCACCCCAAAATACATTCAGGTGCTTCTCCTGAGTATGCGGATACCACATGTGTGGGACTTTTTGGGAGCCTAGCCGCGTACAGGGCCCCAAAAACCAATCACCGCCTTCAGGATTTCTAAGGGCGTAAATTTTTGATTTCACTCTTCACTGCCTATCACAGTTTCGGAGGCCATGGAATGCCCAGGTGGCACAACCCCCCCCCCCCCCCCCAAATGACCCCATTTTGGAAAGTAGACACCCCAAGCTATTTGCTGAGAGGCATGGTGAGTATTTTGCAGCTCTCATTTGTTTTTGAAAATGAAGAGACAAGAAAAATTTTTTTTTTTCTTTTTTCAATTTTCAAAACTTTGTGACAAAAAGTGAGGTCTGCAAAATACTCACTATACCTCTCAGCAAATAGCTTGGGGTGTCTACTTTCCAAAATAGGGTCATTTGGGGGGGTTTTGTGCCACCTGGGCATTCCATGGCCTCTGAAACTGTGATAGGCAGTGAAGAGTGAAATCAAAAATTTACGCCCTTAGAAAGCCTGAAGGCGGTGCTTGGTTTTCGGGGTCCCGTATGCGGCTAGGCTCCCAAAAAGTCTCACACATGTGGTATCCCCATACTCAGGAGAAGCAACAGAGTGTATTTTGGGGTGTAATTTCACATATTCCCATGGCATGTTTGAGCAATATATCGTTTAGTGACAGCTTTGAGCAGAAAAAAAAAAAAAAAGTGTCTTTTTCCCGCAACTTGTGTCACAATATAAAGTAATCCATGGACTCGACATGCCTCTCAGTAAATAGCTTGGGGTGTCTACCTTCCAAAATGGGGTCATTTGGGGGGATTTTGAACTGTCCTGGCATTTTATGCACAACATTTAGAAGCCTATGTCACACATCACCGACTCTTCTAACCACTTGAAGACAAAGTCCTTTCTGACACTTTTTGTTTACATGAAAAAATTATTTTTTTTTTGCAAGAAAATTACTTTGAACCCCCAAACATTATATATTTTTTTAAAGCAAATGCCCTACAGATTAAAATGGTGGGTGTTTCATTTTTTTTTCACACAGTATTTGCGCAGCGATTTTTCAAACGCTTTTTTTGGGAAAAAACACATTTTTTAAATTTTAATGCACTAAAACACACTATATTGCCCAAATGTTTGATGAAATAAAAAAAGATGATCTTAGGCCGAGTACATGGATACCAAACATGACATGCTTTAAAATTGCGCACAAATGTGCAGTGGCGACAAACTAAATACATTTTTAAAAGCCTTTACAGGTTACCACTTTAGATTTACAGAGGAGGTCTACTGCTAAAATTACTGCCCTCGATTTGACCTTCGCGGTGATACCTCACATGCATGGTGCAATTGCTGTTTACATTTGACGCTAGACCGCCGCTTGCATTCGCCTTTGCGCGAGAGCAGGGGGGGACAGGGGTGCTTTTTTTTTTTTTTTTTTTCTTTATTATTTTTTTTTCTTTTTTATCTTATTTTTAAACTGTTCCTTTCATTTTTTTTTTTTTTTATCATTTTTATTGTTCTCTCAGGGAATGTAAATATCCCCTATGATAGCAATAGGTAGTGACAGGTACCCTTCTTTGAAAAAAATTGGGGTCTATTAGACCCTAGATCTCTCCTCTGCCCTCAAAGCATCTGACCACACCAAGATCGGTGTGATAAAATGCCTTCCCAATTTCCCAATGGCGCTGTTTACATCCGGCGAAATCTAAGTCCTGAAATGCTCGTAGCTTCCGGTTTCTTAGGCCATAGAGATGTTTGGAGCCACTCTGGTCTCTGATCAGCTCTATGGTCAGCTGGCTGAATCACCGGCTGCATTCTCAAGTTCCCTGTTGGGACAGGAGAGCCGGAGAAAAACATGGAAGACGGTGGGGGGGGGGGCATTTCCTCCCACTGCTTGTAAAAGCAGTCTAGAGGCTAATTAGCCTCTAGGAAAACTTTTACATGAAAGCCGACTGCTGGCTGAAAAGAATGATACCAAGATGATACCTAAACCTGCAGGCATCATTCTGGTATAACCACTCAAAGTCCAGCAACATACCAGTACATTGCTGGTCCTTGTTGGGCATATATTGTAATCTTTTTTTTTTTTTCATGCAGCCTGTGGGCTGAACGAAAAAAAGAGATTGATCGGTGGGTATGCCCACCATTAGAATACCTCCCTTCATCCACCCACTTCTAATTATGGGCATACATGCACCATTTATATATGCCGAAGCATGGGGGCATCCTCCCGCAGCTCTTGCTGACCCCATGCTTCGGCATATATCACCTCTGCTGGAGTCACGGCTTTATATATCGTGGGAGCAAACGCTGTTGCTGTCAAGATAAATAAATCTGCGCTGCAGCTGAATGGCGTACCTGAAGACAAAAAAATTGTTAACAATAAAACACAGTAAACAGTAAAGTATAAAAAATTGCATACCTGAAAAGCAAACATGATAAAACATTATAACAATAAAACGTGGCAGAACAGAATACAGTAAAAAAGAGCAGAACAATAGAGAGAGAGAGAACAATTTTTTTTTTTTTTTTTACACTTTTTTTTGTAACTAACTTTTGTAACTGTAACCGGTTCCAGGTTCGGGTCTCTCAAAATGCGATGGCATCTTGGGAGACCCTGTGTTAGTGTGCCTAGTCTGTGCAATGCTGTACGCTAATACTCAACTAGTGTATGGTAGCGTTCAAAACTTTCACCAATGCAAAGGCCAGGATTGTCAGGACAGTAGGGACAATAATAGCAGGTGTCATGCCTATATCCGCGCTTGCTGCAGGCACGACATCTTT
The DNA here is from genome assembly GCF_042186555.1 of Aquarana catesbeiana. Classification (NCBI taxonomy): domain Eukaryota; kingdom Metazoa; phylum Chordata; class Amphibia; order Anura; family Ranidae; genus Aquarana; species Aquarana catesbeiana. The sequence goes on from NC_133336.1 coordinate 131,681,781, forward strand.
TTTGGGGGGATTCGTTGGGTAGGTGTACTCGGGAGGACATAAAGAAAATGCCTCTCATGCAGCCGACTGCGTTTGGTTGGGGATGTGAATGGGGGGAAGTACGGGTGCTGCAGAAATGGTGGGTTCCCAATTAGGATTGGCGAATGCAGCAGGAAGGGCATTATGGGCACGATGGGCCTGTGTTTGTCTTCTTCTTGGTGGCAGCGGGACACTACTTGTGCTTGCCACCTCACCAGCTTGAACTGCACTTATGGGACTCGCCACGTCACCAAGTGTTACTGCAGTGCTGGTTTGACTACGACCGGGGTGTACTAGGCCGCTGGTGCTTGCCAGTTCACCAAAACGCTACCAAAAAAACTATTAGAGATCGCAGGGATCAGGCCTGACTCTGCGAACGCTGCAGTTATGCGTTTAGTGTTTTGTAAGTGACAGTGATCGATCGATACTGCACTTGGGTGGGCTGGGCGGAGGGGCAAAACGCAGGTGCTAGCAGGTATCTGGGCTGATCCCGCTAACACTGCGTTTTTGGGAACCCTAAACTGCTGGGGACGCTAGTATAGATCTGATCGGATCAGATATTGATCCGTTCAGATACTGTACCACTAAGGGAGGTGTACGGTTTGTGGGTGTTATCGCTATTGGCACTAACCTGACGCTGCCTGGGGCTGGTGCTTGCCAGTTCACCAAAACGCTACCAAAAAACTGTTAGCGATCGCAGGGATCAGGCCTGACTCTGCGAACGCTGCAGTTATGCGTTTAGTGTTTTGTAAGTGACAGTGATTGATCGATATTGCACTTGGGTGGGCTGGGCTGGGCTGGGCCGGGCGGAGGGGCAAAACACAGGTGCTAGCCGGTATCTGGGCTGATCCCGCTAACACTGCGTTTTTGGGAACCCTAAACTGCTGGGGATGCTAGTATAGATCTGATCGGATCAGATGTTGATCCGTTCAGATACTATACCAATAAGGGAGGTGTACGGTGCGTGCGTGGGTGTTAGCGGTACTGGCGCTAACCTGACGCTGCCTGGGGCGACGCAGATCTTATCTGACCTTAAACCTAACTTATATCACCGCCGGGCGATTAGGGGGCTAAACCTTTATTCGGTAATAAACGACGGGTGCCCTGACACTATAAAAAAATAAACTAACTAACCAGCGTCACCCGTAACAGTTATACTGTGATCACTGGTGAAAGGGTTAACTAGGGGGCAATCAAGGGGTTAAAACCTTTATTAGGTAGTATATGGGGGTCCCTGACGCTATAAAACACTGACAGCGAACCTATATATTTACCTCCCTAACTAGCGTCACCAGTGACACTAATACAGCGATCTGAAAAATGATCGCTTAGTGACACTGGCGACGGGGGGGTGATCAAGGGGTTAAAACTTTATTAGGGGGGGGTTAGGGGGGTACCCTAGACCTAAAGGGGGCTAACACTAACTGCCCTACCACATTAACTGTCACAAACTGACACCAATGCAGTAATCAGAAAAAAAAAAACTGCTTGGTGTCAGTGTGATTGGGGGGTGAAAAGTATGCTTGGCGTGTTCTACTGTGTGTGTGTTGTGCACTCACTCGGATGTCTTCTCTCCTCGCCGCCGGAACGGAAAATACCGAACCGAGGAGAGATGACATCACTTTGTTTACTATACAGCAGCAGAGGAAGGATTTCATTGGCTGGGAGCTATCGCGAGGGGGGGGCCACGAATGGATGGCCTCCCCCTCACCTCTCATCGCTCCCGGACAGAAGCCGACCGCCTCAGGCACTGGGGGGGTGTCCGATTGGACCCCCCCGCCCGTGGGAGGCAGATCACGTACAGGTACGTGATTTTGCCTGCCCGTGCCATTCTGCCGCAGTATATCTGCGTGAGGTGGTCGGCAAGTAGTTAAACAGCCTTTTTTTTTTTTCTTTAGCCTACTTATTAAGGGGAGTGGTTATTTGGTCACAGACTAAGTGGAACTGGACTAAGTGGTGAGTTAAAAACCAGAGTGGAAAACAGGAGTTTATAACAGGGGTCAAAGTACCTGTGTATTGTGAGTACATGAGTGCTGGGAGTGCACGTGGGCTGTATTGAGTATTAGGGTCAGGTAGTACCTGTGTATTGTGAGTACCTGAGTGTTGTCTGAGTAGTGTGTGTGTGTGTGTGTGTGTGTGTGTGTGTGTGTATCGTACTTGTGTATTGTGTGTGCACGTGGGTCAGCGAGTAGCTGTGTATTGTCTTGTTGAGTAATCGTGTTAGGAAGCTACTTGTTAGTTAATTTGGACAGGGTATAATCCCCAATCCTCATTAAATTAGTAGGTACTATGCCCGGCTGGTGTGGAGATGTGTCGCGGTGTACATCTTGCGGCATGTATGCGTTCCTTGATCATCCGATGAAGGGCGAATGCTGCTGTGCGAAATGTAAGCACATTGTTTCCCTGACAGCCCAGGTTCTGAATCTGGGGAAGCAACTGTCAGCACTTAGAAGACCCTCCATACTAAAGGAGAGCCAGGAACGTACCCAGCAGGTGCCGGCAGGGGCCAGTGCAGGCACTAGAAAAGAGTAGATGGGTGACAGTCAGGAAGGGTAGAGGGGGAAGTGCCAGGCAGGCCGATCCAGGGCTGGAGCATCCCAATAAGTACGCTCCATTGAGTGACATTGGTGAAACCATTCAGGGACCAGCACTGCTGAAGCTGAGGGACTCTCCTAGCTGCCGGGGGAAGAACTCCTCCAGTGAGAGTGGGGGGTGAAGAGAAGGGAAAGGAAAGACAGATACTGGTAGTAGGGGACTCAATTCTTAGAAGGGCAGAGAGGGCAATCTGTAACAAAGACCTGAAGCACCAAACTGTATGTTGTCTACCAGGTGCTCGGGTTCGGCACATCATGGATGTGGTGGACAGATTACTGGGACAGGGTGGGGAAGACCCATCTGTCATGGTGCACGTTGGCACCAATGACAAAGTCAGAGGCAGATGGAGTGTCCTAAAGAACAATTTTAGGGACTGGGAGCTAAATGCTAAATTGAGGCCGAGTGGAGGATAAAGTGCCACCATTACAGCATGCCACTGAAAGCATACAACACCAACTCCACACAATTCTTTCCAAGCAAGACGACATGGAGAACCGTCTCAGACGCTGCAATCTCTGCTTCGTAGGATTGCCTGAGGGAGCGGAGGGCTCCGATCCACCGGCCTTTTTGGAAAATCTGCTCATCTCTACTTTTGAGAGACCAGAATTCTCTACATCGTTTGTAGTTGAACGAGCGCACCGTCTCGCGGCTAAGACACCCTCCGCAAGGTGCACCTTCCGGGACATTTATTGCGAAATTCTTGAATTTCAGAGATCCGGATGCCACCCTCCGTCTCACAAGATTGAAGGGCAACATTCCCTTTAAGAATTCCGAAATTAAAGTGTTCCCAGACTTCTCAACAGAGGTCCAGAAGAAAGTCCAGAAGAAGAGAGCGCACTTCATTGAGGCAAAGCGCCAGCTCCGGATCCGACACTACACATATGCCATGTTGTTTCCAGGCTTCGTGTGGTGGGAGACGATCGTACCCACTTTTTTGACACCCCGGAGGCAGTTTTCGCATGGTTGGACGACCGAGCTGCTCCCAAATGCCCATCACCAGGAGAGTGATACCTATGCTGGTCCCCCTAACATGGCTGCGCTGAGGATGCAAACCTTCTTCGAGCACGTTACTGCAAAAGGCCCCAGACTGAGGTACTGTGTTATTGTCCCCTGTACAAATGTATTGGGAATACTGGTACTTCTACCCGCCTTGTCACGTACCTTATTGTGGAGTTTGAAATGAAGAGGGTGGCCTCTTGCACGGTTCCGGTCCTAACACCCCTGGAGGTGGAGACAGGGCTGCTAGGGCAATGGAAGGGTGCAGGTGCCTGTTGGCAGGATCAGGAAAACCGGAGCCTTAGAGGTGCTGGTGAGATGTTGATCCTGGATTGGTTCAGGAAAGTCCAACAGGAGAACTTGCAAGGTCGGGAACAAGCAGGAGTCGGCAACGTGCTGGCAGGAAGGTACACAATCGATAGGCAGGTTCGTAGTCAGGGGCTAGCGGAGGTTGGCAATGGGCTGGCAGAGAGGTACAAGATCGGAAGACAGAGCCGTGGTCAGAAGTTCAAGCCGGGTTCGGTACAGGAAGCAGAAGTAAGCAGAGTTGCAGGGATAATCCAAAAGAGTAGTCAGGAAGGCCAAGGTTTCAGGATCAAGGTTCAATCAAACAGCAATCAAGGATACAGGAACTAGCTGAGACAATCCAGCACTGATACTAGTATGCTGATCCTTTAACTAGGGCGCCCTGTGCTGTGATTCGTTGGCGTGCGGACGTGCCCACGCCGACGTGCACTCGTTCGTATGAGAGTACTAAAGTGCATGCCTGGTCCGGGGTTCACACGTTCGTGCCGCACATCTGGCTGGCGCACGGAAACGAGCGTTTGTAATGGTTCTCTGACATTGCCCCCTCCTTACGGGCAGCCTCCGGATGCCCCTCTGGATCCTTCTTTCTGGATGAAAGCGATGAAAGGCTTGTATAAGCCTCAGGGCATGAAGGTTTGCTTCCGGTTCCCAGGAGTTTTCTTCTGGGCCAAAACCTTTCCATTTAATTAAATATTGATTATGTCCTTGCCTTTTTCTGCAGTCCACAATGGTCTCGATCTCGAACTCCTCCTCTCCATCCACCATTATGGCCTCTGGGGGCCCCACTTCATGTCCTGGAAAGGGATTAACCACGTCAGGTTTCAACAAGGAAGTATGAAACACAGGATGTATCTTGAATGTGTCGGGAAGTTCAAGTTCATACGCCACTGGATTGATCTTTCTCTTGACTGGGAAAGGTCCCAGATATTTAGGTCCCAATTTCCTGGACGGGCAGGCCAGTTTCAGATTGATTGTCGAAAGCCACACATGGTCACCAACTTTCAAATCCAGTTCTCCTCTCCTCTTTCTGTCAAAGAATCTTTTATTAACCTCCTGTGTCCTGGCAATGGTCTCTCTCAGCACCTGGTTATTAGTAGCAAGGAAATTTAGTCTGTCCTGAACAGCTGGTAACGGAGAGTCTGGAATTGGCGTTGGCAAGAAAGAGGGATGAAACCCATAATTAGAGAAGAAGGGAGATTGGTTGGTAGCTGTATGGGCAGAGTTGTTAAATGCGAATTCCGCCAAGGGCAGTAGTGAGGCCCAATCTTCCTGGGAAAAAGAGGTAAAGCATTGCAGGTATTGTTCTAGCATTTGGTTGGTACGCTCAGTCTGCCCATTGGACTGGGGATGGTAAGCTGAGGAGAAATTTAGTTTGATGCCCAGTGCTTCGCACAGTGTTTTCCAAAATCTTGAAGTAAACTGCACTCCACGATCTGAGACAATGTCACTAGGGATTCCATGCAATCTCACCACTTCTTTAATAAAAACTTCAGCAGTTTCTGTTGCTGATGGGGTCCCTTTCATGGGGACAAAATGTGACATCCTGGAGAGGCGGTCCACCACTACAAAGATGGATGAAAATCCTTCCGATGGAGAGAGCTCTACAATAAAATCCATCGCAATCTTATACCAGGGTCTTTCAGGAATGGGTAGTGGTCTTAATAATCCCCATGCTTTGCTTTTGCTGTTCTTGTTTCTGAGACAAAATGAGCACGAGCCGAAATATTTCCTGCAGTCCCTTGCTAAGCTGGGCCACCAAAAATGTCTCTGGACCAAATCCATGGTCTTGTGTCCCCCGAAATGGCCGGCCAGCGGGTAGTCATGGCACACTTGTAGAATAGTAGTACGCAGATTCTGTGGTACGAAAATTTTATTCCCCTGCCAATAGAGCCCATCGTCTTCTTGAAGGTTCATATCTGGAGGCAGAGAGATTCCCCTGGGTGCTTGACGTATCTGTGTCATTAAATCGTTTTGTGTCAGCAAAAAATTCCCAGCCTGTAATATGGTATCCGTTTGAGGTGGAACCTCGATTTCCGTGAACATACGCGACAACGCGTCTGGTTTCACATTCTTGGATCCGGGCCGGTAGGTTATATGGAAACTGAAGCGAGAAAAAAAAAGAACCCATCTTGCTTGTCTGGGTCTGAGACGTTTAGCAGTCCTGAGATACTCTAAATTTTTGTCATCTGTGAAGATCAGTATTGGGTGTGTTGCTCCCTCCAAGAGGTACCGCCACTCTTCCAGAGCCCGGTCCCCCACATCGTAGTTCCTTTCTGAAGGCCCTAATTTCTTCGAGAAAAAGGCCACAGGGTGCATTAAAGCTTTAGGTACTTGGCGCTGAGACAGGATGGCCCCTACAGCGCTCTCTGAAGCATCTACTTCCAGTATGTATGGAAGGGCAGGATCAGGGTGCTTCAATACCGGGGCAGAGGTGAATAGTCTCTTTAAATTGTCAAAAGCAGCTTGGGCTACCTCTGTCCACTGAAAGCGGTTCTGTTTTTTGGTGAGCTGAGTGATGGGCATGATGATACCCGAAAAGTTTTTAATACATTTCCTGTAAAAATTGGAGAACCCAATAAACCGTTGTACCCCTTTCTTGTCAACGGGAGGCGGCCAGGACATTATGGCTGCGACCTTTTGAGGATCCATTGCCATCCCTCCTGTAGAGATTACTAGTCCGAGAAAGTGAATGGTCTGCCATTCGAATTCACATTTATCGGCCTTGGCATATAGTCCATTTTGTCTTAACCTAAGAAGGACCTGTTTCACATGGTCACGATGTAGTTCCAGGGAAACCGAGAAAATCAGAATGTCGTCTAGATAAACGATCATGAATAGGTCTAGGAAGTCTCTGAAAATATTATTTACGAAATGCTGGAAGGTTGCTGGTGCGTTGCATAACCCAAAGGGCATAACGAGGTACTCGAAATGGCCAAACCGCGTCCGGAAGGCCGTTTTCCACTCATCACCCTTTCTGATCCTGATCAAGTTGTAAGCACCTCGTAAATCCAACTTGGTGAAAATCGTTGCAGAGCGGAGTCTCTGGAGCAATTCTGGAATTAGAGGCAGGGGGTAGCGATTTTTAACGGTAATCCGATTTAGTTCCCTGTAATCCACACACGGCCGGAGTGAGTGGTCCTTCTTTTCAACAAAGAATATTCCTGCTCCGGCTGGAGAAGTAGAGTGTCGGATGAACCCCTTCTTGAGGTTCTTGTTGACGTAGTCTTTCAGGACCAAGAGTTCAGGTTCCGAGAGTAGGAAAATTCGGCCAAAGGGGATTTCTGCCCCTGGTAAAAGTTCAATCTGGCAATCGTAGGCACGGTGGGGAGGAAGGGTGTCTGCTTTTTGTTTATCAAAGACATCCAGGAAATCATGGTATACGAGTGGAACAAGATCTCGGGATTCAGATGTGGGTTTGAGACAGCCAACAACTGGTACTGAGTGGTGGAGGGTTTGGAGGCAGTTATGGAGGCAATAGGCAGACTGAAAGACCACCTTGCCGGTTGTCCAATCGATCTGTGGGTTGTGTGCTTGCAACCATGGCATTCCCAGGATGATTGGGAAGAGCGGTGAGGATATCACATCTACGCACAACAGTTCTAGGTTGTTGGGTGAGATATCAGCGGGCAGAGGTTAAGTTTCTTGAATGATGGGCCCAGATTTGATGTTGGACCCATCAGCTAGTCGTATGGACAATTTGTGTTGCTTGGGACGTAGAGGAATCTTGTGTTGCAGGGCGAAGGCATGGTCGACGAAGTAACTACAGGCGCCTGAGTCAACGATGGCCTGCACCTGGAGTGCCCCTTCTGGAAGCTGTAGGGAGACAGGAACAGCAATGTGAGTTGATCTTGATAGAGCCAAAGCACAAGGATTAAGAGAAGGAGAGACACACTTACGAGTCTTATTAGGACACATGTTGGTATAATGACCGGCTCCACCACAGTAAAGGCAGAGATTATTCATACAGTGGCGCTGCTTCTCTTCTGGTGTCAACGGGGCACGAAGCAGGCCTAATTGCATTGGCTCTGGAGCTTCAGTGACTGGAGCAGATAGTGGGGTTGCAGGAGTAGGTGGGTGGCTGGGTACTCTAGGTAACATCCACATGGGCCGGTATTGACTGGTTCTTTCAGATCTTCGCTCCCTCAGCCGGCGATCGATCTGAATAGATAGCTGAATCAGTTCTTCAAGAGAATTGGGGACCCCCACCCGAGCTAGTTCATCTTTCAATGCCTCTGACAGTCCTGAGCGGAACTGAAAACGGAGAGTGGCGTCGTTCCACTGTGTGTCGGAACTCCACCGTCTAAAGTCTGTGACATAGTCCTCCACAGGCCTACGGCCTTGCTGGAGGGCATGGAGACTGGCCTCAGCTGTAGTGGTGCGCTGAGGGTCATCATAAAGCTTAGCCATTTCATCCAAAAAAGAGTCCATGGTGCCTAGCAAGGGACTAGCTTGTTCTAATAGATGGTGAGCCCAGGTCTGGGGTTCTCCCTGTAGCAATGAGATGATGAATCCCACCTTGGTACTTTCCAAGGAGAAGGTGTGAGGCTGAAGTAGGAAATACAGATGGCAAACGTTTCTGAAAGCGCAGAATTTACTGCGGTCTCCCATGAATCTTTCTGGATCAGGAACTCGTGGCTCTGGGGGTGGCACCACTACTGTGGGAGTAGAAGTTGAGATCGACGATGCAGGTGCTGCGGCTGTCTGTCGTGCCGAGGTGCTTGGAGAGAGTGACTCCACTCGTTGCTCAAGTCGCTGATAGCCATCCTGCAGGCCCTGGACTGCTTGAGTGAGGTTTGCAATCTGCTGGCACAGAGCATCCATAGCTGAGGCCCCCCTTTCAGACTCCATTTGGCTGGATTGTACTGTCACGTACCTTACTGTGGAGTCTGAAATGACGAGGGTGGCCTCTTGCACGGTTCCGGTCCTAACACCCCTGGAGGTGGAGACAGGGCTGCTAGGGCAACGGAAGGGTGCAGGTGCCTGTTGGCAGGATCAGGAACACCGGAGCCTTAGAGGTGCTGGTGAGATGTTGATCCTGGATTGGTTCAGGAAAGTCCAACAGGAGAACTTGCAAGGTCGGGAACAAGTAGGAGTCAGCAACGTGCTGGCAGGAAGGTACACAATCGATAGGCAGGTTCGTAGTCAGGGGCTAGCGGAGGTTGGCAATGGGCTGGCAGAGAGGTACAAGATTGGAAGACAGAGCCGTGGTCAGAAGTTCAAGCCGGGTTCGGTACAGGAAGCAGAAGTAAGCAGAGTTGCAGGGATAATCCAAAAGAGTAGTCAGGAAGGCCAAGGTTTCAGGATCAAGGTTCAATCAAACCGCAATCAAGGATACAGGAACTAGCTGAGACAATCCAGCACTAATACTAGTATGCTGATCCTTTAACTAGGGCGCCCTGTGCTGTGATTCGTTGGCATGCGGACGTGCCCACGCCGACGTGCACTCGTTCGTATGAGAGTACTAACGTGCGTGCCTGGTCCGGGGTTCACATGTTCGTGCCGCACGTCTGGCTGGCGCACGGAAATGAGCGTTTGTAATGGTTCTCTGACACGCCTAAAATCTGAACACCGTTTTCATCCCCCCTGGCTCTTATTCTGACTGGCAGAGAAACGCTGCAGCCACCAAACCCCTCAGACTGTCTCGAGCCATTCCCCCTTTGGATGCATAGTTTTTGGGCACACATCTTTATTCCCTGCTATCTTCTTTTACTATGCTATCCTGTGCGCCTGATACTGGGGGTAGCCCCCCCCCCCCCACACTGTTGTTGGCTCTTCAGCGGATGTTAGTCCCCCTAGTCGTGGGAGTCCCACTAGACCCCGCTGTTTCACTTCAGAAATATACTGATGCCATTGTAACACAAGTTATGTTTCCCTGGCCTATCTGGGCGCATACTTCCTGGGGGAAATCGAACCGGAGGTGTGACGTACCCAGCCAGGCCAGCACACATGTTCAAGGTTGTTTAAAGTTTAATCACAAGTTAACTGTTCTTATATTTTTTATTCAGATGCATAACTTTATAATTCGGTATACAGATAATGATACTGGTTGCAGACACACGGGGGCATGTTTCACTCACGTTGGTTATAGTTACTCAGCTAATATCTCCCAGTTGTGTTGTGCATGTATGGTTCGGTTTTGGGACCGGGGGATGCAGGCTGGGAGACATGCCCATAAATTGTTCGTACTAACATGTCAACTTTAAAATGTTTAACATGGAATGTCCAAGGCCTTAGAGCTAAACCCAAGCGAAATGCAGCCATGGCATATCTCAAAGCACAACACGTAGATATTACGGTATTGGTAGAAACTCATTTAACTGGTCAATTATTGCTATCTCTTAAAAAGCCATGGGTGGGTTGGGTGTACCAGGCCCCATACTCAGCTTACTCTAGAGGTATTGCGCTCCTAGTGGCCAAAACAGCACAATTTTTTGTGTTGTCACTGAGGTCTGATCCTCAGGGCAAGTTCCTGTTTTATACATTGCAGGCTGAATGGACTGGAAATGCTGCTGCTTGTGGTATATATACCGCCTCCATTTCAGTTCAGTGTTATTAATAAGGGGCTGGCGTTCATGGCACAATTTCCAACAATCCCGGCATTGTGGATGGGGGATTTTAATGCAGTACTGGATAATAATCTAGACAGAATCTCCCAAATATCCCCGACTGACTGTACACCCTCCCCTACGATATTTGGGAAACTCATGCGCGAGATAGGGCTGGTGGATACTTGGAGGCATTGCTACCCCACAGTTAAAGCTTTTACATGTTTTTCTGAGACACATATTACTATGTGACGTATTGATCTAATCCTGATATCTCACTCCCTAATGCCGAGTCTAAAAGGAGCAGGTTTTTCACTACGCATCCTCTCGGATCATGACCCATGCTGGATAGAACTTAAACTGAACTCCCCCTCCTCCTCTTATGCCTGGAGACTCAACTCCTTCTGGCTTTCGGTTGTCCCAGATCTAGAAAACATGGGAGAGGAGTGGGAGTTTTTCTTTCGAATAAATGTAGACTCAACCCCTTTTGTTATTGTATGGGATACGTTTAAGACCCATGCCCGCATGTTATTATCACAACGTATAGCTAGATACAAAAGAACTTCCAACCAAGTTATTCATCAGGCTGAACAAGCAATGGCAGAGATAGAAAAATCTTTTTTCAGACAGCCCCTCTTCTGGGACAGCGAATAGGGTAAAATTACAAGCTCGCATAGTGAACGGACTTCACTTTGAAAGGGCGGAAAGGAAAATATTTTACGCTAAACAAAAAGTATAGGAGTGTGGGGAACGTGCAGGGCGCCTGCTGGCCTACTTGGCCCACATGGAACACAAACCGCCCACTGTGGTCGCCCTACAAGTTAATACGGGCACTATGATACAAGATCCAGACAAAGTGGCCGATGTGTTCCGCTCCTTTTACACTTCCCTATACTCGTCCACCACAAACAATTCTAGGCAGGAGATAGCGGATTTTCTATCTACTGTGACTTTTACTTGACCCCTACTCAAATAGAGATGTTGGAGGCCCCCATCACCAAGGATGACATTGCGGAAGCAGTGTCTCACCTTGCCCCCTCAAAAGCCCCCGGGTCTAATTGTCTCCCCCTAGAATTCTATACTACCTATAGCGAGATCTTAATTCCCAAGCTCCATGTGCTATTTACACACATATTTAAATCAGGTTCCCTCCCTAAATCGATGAGCGAGGCATTTATTGTACTCATACCCAAACCAGGCAAAGATCCGACACTTTTCCGAATCCTATCGTCCCATTTCCCTACTACAATCGGACATAAAAATTTTGGCCAAGGTCCTAGCACTACGATTAAATAAGGTGATCCTAAATCTTATACATCCCGACCAAATGGGGTTTATGCCTGCAAAAAACACGGCATTTAACCTACGCAGGCTGTATATGAACTTGCAGGCTGGCCATGACCGGACAGGTTCCAGAGTGGTGGTGTCCCTGGACACCGCTAAAGTGTTCGACTCTGTAGAATGGGACTACCTCTGGGAATGTCTAGCCAGGTTTGGATTCGGGCCCAACTATATTCGTTGGATTCAGCTTCTCTACCAGACTCTGAGTGCCAGGATCCTGGTCAATGGTAAAATTTTGGAGGATTTCCCGTTGCCCAGGGGCACACGACAGGGCTGTCCCCTCTCTCCTTTACTTTATGCCCTGGTGGTAGAACCTCTGGCAAAATCGCTCCGAGAACACCCAGGGGCCAGAGGTTTAGGCCGAGGACATCTGGTCGAAAAAATCAGTTTATATGCGGACGATATGCTCCTGTACCTAGAAGATTCAGGACACTCTCTACTAACGGCCCTTGAAATTATAAAACAATTCGGGAACTACTCAGGACTACGGATCAATTGGGAGAAATCCCAGATGCTTCCCATAGATATTGGGGCCTCATCGGAGATGCAGGTTTCTTCCCCTCTAATCCGTATTAGTGAGATGAAATACTTAGGTATTACCATTACACGCTCTTCAGAGGATTATATTAGGCTAAATTTGGAGCCATTGCTCACGGTATTAAAGAATAAAACACAGATGTGGTCCAGATTACCTTTGGGAGTCCTGGATCGGGTAAACTTGACAAAAATGATTCTGCTACCCAAATTTTTGTATGTCCTGTGGCATGCCCCAGTCTATATACCCCTGAGGATATTTAAATCCTTGGAAGCCATTTTACATACATTTGTGTGGGGCAAAACACGTCATAAATTGTCCTGGCAAGTGCTGAAGAACCCCACTGATTTAGGGGGCACAGCGCTGCCAGACTTTAACTTATATTATTTGGCAGCACAATTGTCCCATTTTTTCCACCTAGACAAAGGAGATAAAGAACGGTATATGGCTTTAATAAGCTCTCAAGCTACGCAAACACACACTCACCCCTTCCAGCTTATTCTAAGAGACCCTGGCGAGCCCGGAAGTTTCGGTGACCGCAAGGGCCTGTTATATAATCATTGCAGGATATGGGATGTAGTAAGACACAAACTTAAACTCCCCTCAACACACAAACAGACACCACTATGGAGTAATCTGTGCCTACCCGAGTTATTACACTTACCGGACCGTGATCTGTGGATCACTAGTGGGGTGGTTTACCTAGCAGATGTGTATAATGGAGACGTTTTTAAATCATTCCAACAACTGAAAGACGATTTCGGCCTTGCCAGCTTTATGCACTTCCGATACCTCCAGCTCCGCACGCTCTCCAAACCCAATTTCGTGAATCCGCTCCAAACCTGGAGCAACTGGATATCCTGGCCGTGATAAATGGCTCTGACCATCAAAACTTGATTTCCATATTCTATTTCTGCCTTCAACGCCCTACTGCAGTGGTGATAGCTTATCAGTTGAAGGACCGTTGGGTTGGAGATGTGGGTGAGATTGAGGAAGAGGAGTGGGAAGACGTCTTAGACGCTTGCAAAAAAGCTTCCCATAAGACTTCAGACCGTCTCACACAACTATATATTGTGCATAGGTCCTACCTGACCCCCTCGCGTATAGCCAAATTCAGAGATACTACAACCAGTTTGCCCTAGATGTGCAGGATCTCATGGAACATTTTTTCATCTCCTATGGTCTTGTCCCGTGATACAGGATTATTGGTCCCAGATAGTTATTCAAATTCATCCATGACAAAATGGGCTCCCCCTAAACATTATGCCCTAAACAATGTTTATTGGGGGTGTTCCCAAATCCTGACTGATAAATTTCATCATATTTTTTTACAAGAAACGTTCTCGCCAGATTACTCATTGCAAGGAAATGGCTTAGGGCGACGCCACCTACTATTCGGGAATGGGTTGCATCAATCAATTCTGTGCTGCCTTATAAAAAAGAAATTTACACTCACAGAGGATGCCCCACAAAGTACGGAAAGATTATACTTGGCTGAATGAGGCTTCCACTTGTGAGGAACTAGATGACACTCCACCTGATTAAAATAGAGATGGAGAGCTAATATTACCCGTAGGTTGCTACAACCAAATTTAAAAAAGGCGAACCGGTAATGTTTACATGCATATATATCCGTACCATAACCAGGATGTTATTTATGAATAGAGGGCCCTTTTAATTTGTCATTTGTATTGTTCTGTACTTGCCTAATATTTGCATCACAAATACATTATCCTGTATTTATGTACAACCTTTCAATAAAGAACGTCATTTGTAAAAAAAAAAAAAGTGGCTGAGGAGCTGGTGTAGTAAGGAGGGGTTTGGGTTCCTGGAGGACTGAGCCGACTTCTCAGTCGGTCACCAGTACTATAGGAGGGACGGACTGCACCTAAATGAGGAGGGTGCAGATCAGCTGGGAGTAAAGATGGGGCAAAAAGAGGGGTTTTTAACTTGGCGATGGGGGGGGGGCAGAGGTGGAGATAGTCAGTCAGCACTGAACATATTCCAGAGGGTAGTATTTTGGGCATTAGTGGTAGGTTGACTAAAGCACATAAACCCAAGATAAGTATACTAACAAGTCCTAGTTGCAATCTCAGACCCAATAAGAGGATAGTATGCGACCGGTCTAAACTACATGCCATGTTCACCAATGCCAGTAGCCTGGCGGGACAAGATGGGTGAACTAGAGATGCTGTACGAAGAGAATTTGGACTTTGAGGGAATTTCAGAGACCTGGTTCAACAGCTCTCATGATTGACTGGCAACCATTCAACGGTATACCCCTTTATCGCAGGGGATAGAGAGGGTAAAAAAGTGGGAGGGGTATGCGTATATATCCAGAATAATATACAAGTGAATGTGAGAGATGACATTACTAAGGGAGCTAGGGAGGAGGTGGAATCCTTATGGATAGAGCTCCAAAGGGATGAAGCTAAGCGGAAAATAATACTGGGAGTATGCCATAGGCCCCCTAACCTTAGGGGGGAGGGGGAGATGGATCTCCTATCACAATTTGGATTAGCAGCAAGCAGCAAGGATGGGAAGTGTTATCATAATGGGGGATTTTAATTATCCAGACATAGACTGGGCGGAGGGAACCACGCATTCTTCTAGGGCTCACCAATTCCTAAATGTCTTGCAGACAATTTCATGGTGCAGATGGTAGACGCACCAATTAGAAATAAAGTGTTACTGGATCTATTGATTACCAACAATACAGACCTGATGACGGATGTGGAAATACGGTGCAATAAAAAAACTACGAAAGACCCCCTATCGGGGCTTTAAAGCAGCCAATAAGATTCAGTAGAAGTAGTCAAAAAGGATTAATTTTATTGGTACAAAAATATATAATAAAAATAAGTAAATTGATCTGACTGTTCAAGTCAGGACATGAACTGTATGCATCATAAAAATTGCAACGGACAATACCCGTATCTAGGAACAGTACAAATTGCAATGTGTTATGAGACACCAAAGTTTCCTTAAGGGTATAATCCCCAAAGTATTGCAACAGACAGTGCCTAGGAATAAAAACAATGTACAATACAATATATGGGACAACAAGAATATAAATATGAATCCTGACGCGTTTCGACCCCTCGCTGGGTCTTCTTCAGAGGATGGGTTGTCCGCTGTGGAAATGCAAACATATATCAAACAGTGGCATAAGATCAACAATAGCAAACCCCTCTGTATACAATATAACATATCTGCGTAAATTCCATAATTACCTATCACAAGGTTCCTGGCAATACAGGATATTTAAGATAATGTAGTTCCTCCTATGTCCTCTGTCTCCCCCGTGTCGGGCCAACTCCCCAGAGGATGGGTGGTAGACCAGATGTGCCTTACGAGGATCACGCCTATATGCCCCCCACATGTGCAGGGGAGGGAAGGGACGCAAATGGCCAAAAGCTGCACCTGGAGGAATTCACGTTGGCACTAAAGTCAAAAATAGAAAGTGAGGAGTCAGTTGACTCCTCAAATGTTTGAAAGTTTCCCTATCGCGGGGCATTATAGTGGGTCCATGGGTATGCAGGAAGACATATGCAGAAAGTGGAAGGAAGAGAGGGAATAAAAGGGGAAGGGAAGGGGGGGAAAGGAAAAAGGTGGGGGGAGGACAGTAGGGGAAGGGGGAAGAAAAAAAAAAAAAACACACACAAAAACAAACGAAAAGGGGAGGGGGGGGAAAGGTTAAATGGGGGAGGGGGAAGAGGGGAAGGGAAAAAAAGGGGGGGGGGGGGAGAGAAAGGGGAAAAAGAGGAGAAAAGAAAGTGTGAGGAAAGTATGAAAAAGTGAATGAATATAAATGCAAGAAAAAAAAAAACAGTGAACCACACAGAGTGAAAAAAAATGTGACAGTAAGTGAGAGGAACAGACGAACAAACAGCAAAGACCCTGCTGCCCATCAAGGACCATATAGTAGTAGAATATTAGATGGAATGCAATGGGGTGGCAGCACCACAGGGGGAAAAAGAAGGGGGGGAAAAAAGGGGAGAGAAAGGAGGGGAAAATAGGGATTGGGAGTCATAAGGTGGGGGACAGAAGTGCAAAGTGGAGGGGAGGGGGGGGGGGGGGGAGGGGGGAGGGGGAAGGGGAGGGGAAAGAGGTGGTGGATAGAGGGAGAGGGGGGAAGAAAGGAAAAGGGGGGGGA